>NC_081387.1:12808366-12825866 GCF_030684315.1 Stegostoma tigrinum | reverse complement strand
TAGGTCTCAGTGTTAACCTAACCTACATGAAAGCTGACATACCGTGTGCAATGCCATCCTTGTGTGCAGTCAATGCATAGTATGGAGTTAATAGTCACTCAGCTAACATCATTGATCAGTATATATCACAAATGGTACCCATAGTTCTGTGAACTGGCCAAGCAATATGAATCATTGATAAAGGGGTGTACCGTTTCTCCTGGCTGTTCAGACTGCTGGTTCAATGGTTCAAGCCAGTAGGTCTGACAAAAAGTCTCTTAGGGTCATACAGCAGGGGAACAGACCCTTCGGCCCAACCAGTCCATGCTGATCATGATCCCACACTAAACTAGCCCCACCTGCCTGCTTGTGGTCCTTATCCCTCCAAACCTTTTCTATCCATCAACTTACCCAAGTGCCTTTTAAATGTTGTAACTGTGCCACATCCATCACTTCTGGAAGCTCATTCCACGCACAAACCATCCTCTGTGTAAAAAAAAGTAACTTATTTATTTTATTGAATCTTTCTCCTCTTAGCTTAAATCGCCTTTAGTTTTGAAATCCCCCACCCTAGGGAGAGAAAAACACCTGCTGTTCACCTTATCTAAACCCCTCATGATCTTATAGAGCTCTGCAAAGTCACCCCTCAACCCCAACCCCTGTTCTGGTGAGAAGCCAGCCTATCCAGTTTCTCCATTTAACTCAAACCCCGCATTCCTGCCAATATCCCGGTAAATCTGTACTGAGCCCTCTCCAGTTTAATAACTGGGAGACCAGAACTACACGCAGTACTACAGAAGACGCTTCATGAATGTCCTGTACAAACTCAGCATGATGTCCTAGACGCTTAAGGTCTGAGCAATGAAGGCAAGTGTGTCATATGCCTTCTTAACTACCCTCTCTACCTGTGATGCAAGCTTCAAAGAATTATGCACCTGAACCTCGAAGCCTGTCCGTCCTACAACGCTGTTCCAAGGCCCTACTCTCAATTGGATCAGTTTTGTTTTGTTTTGCCGAGGTTTGATCAATAGGAGTGCATCTATTAGGCAGCACCTCACATTTACCTTTAAAATAAGGTAAAGTTAGGGTCTGGACTGTCTTCTTAACAGATTTCAAGGGAGTCTGGTCTGGTAAGGTAAAGGGATGAATCTGGATGGGATGTCTTTCGGAGGGGTACTATGGATTTGTCGGGCTGAATGGCCTGCTCCCATGCTGTAAGGATTCCATGGAGATCCCAACGTCCAGGGCATTCTGAGGGTCACACGAAAGCTTGGGCAGCTGCTGCCAGGGTACAGTGGGAAAAGTCTGCTGTCTGAGATCTTTCCATTCAGTTATCGGACCCCTCCTCAAATATATGTAAATGTAGCCTTGAACAAGTAAGAAATGCCTCCTGTTTGTTTGCTGGTTAGGGCCAAACCACAATGTTTGTTTCTTCATTAGCTTCTGTACAGAACCTAACAGCTTTGTGGACTGTACGTATGCAAAGACATTTGATGAATAAAGTATATTTTCAGAATGGAATCTAAACCTCTTCGCAGAGAATGAAACACATCACCTCCACACCAAAAGAATCTCCAGCAAATTGAACGAGCGCGTGTAGAAGGAGTGACATGAAAACCAGAAGTCAATAATCATTCACCCAAAACTGGTGGCTCAGTGGTTAGCACTGTGCCAGGGACTCAGGTTCGATTCCAGCATCGGGCGACTGTCTGTGTGGAGTTTGCATATTCTCCCACTGCCGGTCCGTGTACTCTGGTTTCCTCCCACAGTCCAAAGATATGTAGTGTAGGTGGATTGGCCATGCTAAATTGCCCAGAGTGTTCAGGGATTTGTAGGTTATGGTGGGATGCTCTGTGGGTCAGTGTGGACTTGATAGGCCGAAGGGCCAGTTTCAGCATTGTAGGGGTTCTGTGATCATAATGTTCCAAGGAAGGGTTGCTCAACCTGAAACATTAACTGTGATTTCTCTCCACAGGTGTTGCCAGACCTGCCGAGCTGTTCCAGCAATTTTGGTTTTTGCTTCTGAATCAGTCTGGTCTGGCTCATGACACGTGGGATAGCTTGCTCCATGTGAGAAGGCCCAACGAGACAGCGGTTTCCTCCGAAAACCCAACAGGCACAGGCGATGGATCACTCTCAGTCGCATTTTCCAGCTTGGCTTGGCCTGCAGCCAGCTGCACACAGGCAAATTGACCAGTAATTGAACAGCAATGATATCATGTTTAATCTGGCCATCTGATTGAATGCCGTGAGATGAAATCAGTGTTGTAAGCCTATTTATTTTGTGTCTGTAACAAACGGGGTTTGACAGATCGCTGCCAAGGTGCCGATTTGAAGAGGGGTCTACATGCAGGCGCTCTCTTTATAAAGTGTCATCTCACTGACATGAGGGTAAGAGAGTAAAAATCTAAGACTGTGTTTTCAGCAGTGGACAGAATAATGGTCCTCCAGTGCAAAGACCTGACATTGACTGAGTGCTGCAAACTGGTACCTTCCAACGTCAAGGACTATGTGCTGAGGGATGCACTGAAGACTGGGGTAGCTGCCTGCGGAGGCACAATACAGAAAAGAGACAGACTGTACCTCTCAGTCTCCATCTCAGGCAACCAGCTTGTTACTGATGTCCAATTCAAGCCCACCAACTCCCACAGCTACCTAGAATACACCTCCTCCCACCCGCCCTCCTGCAAAATTCCATCACCTAATCCCAATTCCTCCGCCTCCGCCGCATCTGCTCCCACGACAAGACATTCCACTCCCGCACATCCCAGATGTCCAAGTTCTTCAAGGACCGCAACTTTCCCCCCACAGTGATCAAGAACGCCCTTTACCACGTCTCCCGTATTTCCCGCAACACGTCCCTCACACCCCGCCCCCGCCACAACCGCCCAAAGAGGATCCCCCTCGTTCTCACACACCACCCCACCAACCTCCGGATACAATGCATCATCCTCCAACACTTCCGCCATCTACAATCCGACCCCACCACCCAAGACATTTTTCCATCCCTACCCTTGTCTGCTTTCCGGAGAGACCACTCTCTCTGTGACTCCCTTGTTCGCCCCACACTGCCCTCCAACCCCATCACACCCGGCATCTTCCCCTGCAACCGCAGGAAGTGCTACACTTGCACCCACACCTCTTCCCTCACCCCTATCCCAGGCCCCAAGATGACATTCCATATTAGGCAGAGGTTCACCTGCACATTTGCCAAAGTGGTATGCTGTATCCATTGGACCCGGTGTGGCTTCCTCTACATTGGGGAAACCAAGCGGAGGCTTGGGGACCGCTTTGCAGAACACCTCCGCTCAGTTCGCAATAAACAACTGCACCTCCCAGTCGCAAACCATTTCCACTCCCCCTCCCATTCTTTAGACGACATGCCCATCATGGGCCTCCTGCAGTGCCACAATGATGCCACCCGAAGGTTGCAGGAACAGCAACTCATATTCCGCCTGGGAACCCTGCAGCCTAATGGTATCAATGTGGACTTCACCAGCTTCAAAATCTCCCCTTCCCCCACCGCATCCCAAAACCAGCCCAGTTCGTCCCCTCCCCCCACTGCATCACACAACCAGCCCAGCTCATCCCCTCCCCCCCACCGCAACCCAAAACCAGCCAAGCCTGTCTCTGCCTCCCTAACCTGTTCTTCCTCTCACCCATCCCTTCCTCCCACCCCAAGCCGCACCTCCATCTCCTACCTACTAACCTCATCCCACCTCCTTGACCTGTCCGTCTTCCCTGGACTGACCTATCCCTTCCCTACCTCCCCACCTATACTCTCCTCGCCACCTATCTTCTTTTCTCTCCATCTTCGGTCCGCCTCCCCCTCTCTCCCTATTTATTCCAGAACCCTCACCCCATCCCCCTCTCTGATGAAGGGTCTAGGCCCGAAACGTCAGCTTTTGTGCTCCTGGGACGCTGCTGGGCCTGCTGTGTTCATCCAGCCTCACACTTTATTATCTCGGACTGTAGCCTTTTGGCCATCGTGCACAGACGGTTTGCCAACCCCTCGGGCAACATGAGTGCAAACCGAAAGAACTTCGGATGCTGGAAATTAGAAGCAAAGACAGAAATTTCTGGAAGAGCACTGGCAGCAACTGTGGGGAGAAATCAGAGTGAATGTCATGGGTTGGGTGACTTCTCCTCAGAGCTGACGGTAGCGAGGAAAATGCTGGTTTACATGCAGAAGGTAGGGTGGGGGCGGGGGCAAGAGGGTAAGTGAGAAACAATAGCCGGGATCAAACCCAATGAGAGAGAAACACAAGATAATAAAATGTGAGGCTGGATGAACACAGCAGGCCAAGCAGCATCTCAGGAGCACAAAAGCTGACGTTTCGGGCCTAGACCCTTCATCAGAGAGGGGGATGGGGGGAGGGAACTGGAATAAATAGGGAGAGAGGGGGAGGCGGACCGAAGTTGGAGAGTAAAGAAGATAGGTGGAGAGAGTATAGGTGGGGAGGTAGGGAGGGGATAGGTCAGTCCAGGGAAGACAGACAGGTCAAGGAGGTGGGATGAGGTTAGTAGGTAGCTGGGGGTGCGGCTTGGGGTGGGAGGAAGGGATGGGTGAGAGGAAGAACCGGTTAGGGAGGCAGAGACAGGTTGGACTGGTTTTGGGATGCAGTGGGTGGGGGGGGAAGAGCTGGGCTGGTTGTGTGGTGCAGTGGGGGGAGGGGATGCACTGGGCTGGTTTGGGGATGCAGTAGGGGAAGGGGAGATTTTGAAACTGGTGAAGTCCACATTGATACCATATGGCTGCAGGGTTCCCAGGCGGAATATGAGTTGCTGTTCCTGCAACCTTCGGGTGGCATCATTGTGGCAGTGCAGGAGGCCCATGATGGACATGTCATCAAGAGAATGGGAGGGGGAGTGGAAATGGTTTGCGACTGGGAGGTGCAGTTGTTTGTTGCGAACTGAGCGGAGGTGTTCTGCAAAGCGGTCCCCAAGCCTCCGCTTGGTTTCCCCAATGTAGAGGAAGCCGCACCGGGTACAGTGGATGCAGTATACCACATTGGCAGATGTGCAGGTGAACCTCTGCTTAATGTGGAATGTCATCTTGGGGCCTGGGATGGGGGTGAGGGAGGAGGTGTGGGGGCAAGTGGGGACAAGAGAGAAACACAGTTGGACGGACAAAGGAGTGGAGAGCGATCTGGCCGGGAGGGTGATAACTATTAATGGGGGATTGTTAGAGGCTGACAATGGGTTGTGTATAACAGCAGACTATGTTATAACAAGGCCTGGTGTGTGGAGGTTGGGGTAAGTACATGGCAGGGCTCAGCACGCAAGTTGTTGAACTCGGTATTGGCTCCAGAAGGCAATCGAGTGGAAAATGAGGTGCTGTTGTTCCAGCTTTCGCCGAACTTTGCTACAGCACTACAGCAAGCCAGAGACAGAGGTATTGGTCAAGAAACGTGATAGTGCCCCAGAATGTATGTTGCGACGATCGAGTGGACTGAACTTGTTTTGAGGGCTTTCATACATGCTGCACGGGGAAACACTGAATTCCGTTCCACTGTCTATAAGTTGCACTTTGAAATGTTTTGAAGGAGGCATTTGTAAACTTTATCAATACAATTTATCCTTAAGGGGTAATTAAGACAGTCAGCTGTGATAACAACTTTCAAGAGGATTGGGCAAATGTTGCAGACCTGTGTGTGGAAAAGGGGTAGGAGATGTGTTGTGGGCTGAATGGCCTCCTTTTGTATCTGTACCATTCTTTGATTCACTGACCTGGGGAGTGCCACTGTTGTGATGGACTCAAGTGACCTTTTTTTGAGATGAGCCTCTGAAGTTGGTATTTTTAATCGATCCTTTCGGAGATGGTATAACTCACCTCTGGAAAAGGTAGGACTTGAACCCTAGCCTCCTGGCTTAGAGGTATGGACACTGCCACCGTACCACAAGAGCCCTTCAGCCTCTGGTTTCTTTATTCATTCACGGGATGAGGGAGTCGCTGGCCAGGCAGCATTTATTGCCCATCCCCAATTACCCAGAGGGTAGTTAAGATCCAGCTGCATTGCTGTGGGTATGGAGCTTGTAATGATCCCCTGGCTTGATGGTAATGGTTGAATGGGGGATATGCTGGGCCATGAGCTTACAGATTGGGTTGGAGTATTATTCTGCTTCTGATGGCCCAAAGCACCTCATGGATGCCCGGTCATCAGTTGCTAGATCTGTTCCAAGTCTGCCCTAAACAGCACCGCGACAGTGCCACACAACAGGATGAAGGCTATTCTCAATGTGAAGGTGGGACTTTGTCTCCACGAGGACTGTGCGATGGTTATCTATCGCTGTTATCTATACTGTCCTGGACAGATGCAAATGCAGCTAAGGATGAGGTCCTGTATGTTTCTCCCTCTTGTTGGTTCCCTCGCCACCTGCTGCAGACCCAGTCTGGTGACTCTGTCCTTTAGGACCCGAACAGCACAATCAGTAGTGCTGCTGCCACTTACGGTGATGGACATTGAAATCCCCCACCCAGAGTCCATTCTGTGGCTTTGCACCCTCAGGTGGTTGAAAGAAAATTAGATCTTCTATCCATCAGCACTGATGGTGGGCAGAAAGGACACCTTCCATCGATATGGCAGCAAATAAGTTTGTTTGAATTGAGGTCACAGTCGTCATGGTGACAAACCAGCACCTGAGCTATGCAAAGCAAGATCCCATAATAATAAGAAGATAATCTGCCTTCTGCATTTTGATTGAGCGGGCAGCATACCAATGAGGGAGAACACCACCCCTAACCCCAGAGCCGCTGTTTGGCTCCTGTGCCAAGAGATTTCTCACGTGCTCTGGTTTAATGTCTGACCAGAAGCAGGGAACCTCTGACAATGAAGTGCCCCCTCAGTACTGCATCAGGGGGGTACTGCTTAGCTCTTTGTGGTGAGACTGTGACAGTGGTATGGACCAGGCCAGAATCCCTCAAAGTATTTTAAGAAGATAGCCTGGACCCGGACTTTTTCTTCTTTGAAAGGCAAATATAACATGCTGTGTTCCAGGTGCAATTTGATCGACAAACCACTCAACGTTAAGCGAAACACGATTTTTTAAAAACACTATCATTAAAATGCAGTCAAAGAAAGAGTAATTTAGAATGACTTAACTCTATTAGAAAACTTAACTAAATAATAGATGCAGTACCTGTTAACAATTAACTGTTCCAAGATAGTAACATCCCATAAACATACCATTTGGCAAAAAAAGGCAGATACAGAGAAATAGATTTGTCTCACAGGCAACCCATCAGTAGACAGAAACCCTAGCTTCTAGCTGTAACTGAGAGAGGGGGAAAGGTAGTTTAGACTTCTTCAACCCCATAGCAGCTGCTTGAAGCTAAACCTGAAAACTAAACAAAAAAAACACTAGAAATCCTGGTTATGTGAGAGCTGATCACACCCAGCCAGGCTGCTTCTATTGTTCCAACTTAACAAGAAAACCTCCAAGCCTCACATGCAGTTTATTCTCGTGGTTTTGGTAGACTGCTCGGCATCTCTGCCTTACAACCTCTCTTCAAGAAACAACATGGGACAATATACATCTCTCAAAGCATCATCACAACAGGAGTCTGCGGCTCAGAGGGGAGCGGGCTCTGAGCCAAGATCCTGTTGGCAGGTGGCGTCCCACTCCACCCCTTCCCCTGAGGGTGGCACTTTGGCGGCGGGTTCAATTCCCACTCCATTTCTGAGCCGGTGGTGATGAGGAAAGGCTGCACTGCCCGGGGTGCCAGCTGTCGGAGATGTTTGGTTAAGGTGAATGGGACCACAGTCAGGAAATGTCCCGGGATGATGTTTATTTCCCCAAACTGCATCGCCAGCGCAAGACGACCCCCGTCACCGTTTGTTGAGTATTCCTGAGCTTCCCTGCACTGGTTACGAAAAGCCTTGGAAGGTGCTACAGGAATGTAAAGCTTTCTTCCTTGAAATATAGGCGCCAGTTCCACTGTCACCATTATAGTCACTCAACTCTGAGATTCCTCAATGGTTTCAAATTCCACTGTGGTGAGATTGGAATCTGTGTCCCTAAAGTCTTATCCCTGTCTCTGGAATAATAGGTCAGTGATAATACCTCAAGGCCATCATCTCCCCTCGAGATTGGGCCTTCTTTTATCCTTTGGGGCTGCCTCACAGTGGCCAGGGACCCGGGTTCGATCCCAGCCTCGGGCGACTGTCTGTGTGGAATTTGTACATTCTCCACGTGTCTGTGTGGGTTTGCTCCTGTTTCCTCCTGCAGTCCAAATATGTGCAGGTTAGGGTGGATTGGCCAAATTGCCCCAGGGATGTGCAGGCTGGATGCGTTAGCCATGCGAAACGCAGGGATGGGATAGGTCTGTGGGTCTGGGCAGGATGCTGGGCAGAGGGTTCGTGTGGACTCAATGGGCCAAATGACTTGCTCCCACACTGTTGGGATTCTATGATACTCTCTCAGGTGGTGCATTCCAGTCCCTAACCACACACCAGGCAAAAAGCTATCATTTCTTACTGCTTTCACCTCCTTTGCCGAAACTCTGTGTTCTGTTGTCTTCTAGCCAATGGGCGCTGTCTTTCTTTCCTTACTTTTGGAGGTGGTGGGTGTCGGGGGGGGGGGAGTGGGCACACATCCCTCACAATTTTGAAGACAAATGCTGCAAGTTCCCCTCCAGACCACTCACCTTCCAGACTTAGAGTCTTACAGCGTGGAAACTGGCCCTTCGGCCCAACTTGCCCATCCTAAACTGAACTGGGCCCATTTGCCCGCGTCCCTTTCAAAAGAAAAGTTGGCAGTATGGTCAGTGGGCCCATATCGCTCCCCGCCGCTAACTGAAGCCTTTCTACTAGTGGCTCAAGAAGGCACCTACTCGAGGGGCAACGAGGCCAATAAATGCAGGCCTTTGCCCACAGCATCAGAAAATGTGGTTTAAACAAAGAACTCTGACCTGACAGAAGACGTGTGGGACAGAAGTGTGGACACTTGGGAGACTTGAGGGAAAGAGAGAGAGAGAGAGAGACACGGCACTGGCCTCTAGCCCTTGAATCGACTCCTCTCCTGCCCCCTGAGCTACCCCGTTGTCCCCTCCTCCCTGGCCGTGAAATCCCAGCCGGTGGGAGACTGAGCAGAGAGGCAGACTGTGTGTCTCCAGCTACAAACACATTCGCAGCTCACTGCCAGACAGCTGCAGTGCCCTGCTGCCAACAAAGCTGCCAAGGACCAGCTGCTGGCCAAGCTCCAGCAGTGACGGAGGGGGTGGGGGTGGGGGGGGGGGGAGCGCGGGGTGTGCAGCGGTGGTAGGGGTCACGTTGCACATACAGAGGGGCAGAGGGATGCGGGGGTGGGGGTGTGCATGTGCTGGGGGAGATGTGACGCTGAGGCAGGGCTGCTAACAGCAGCTGTTCTACACCTCCCACCCCCAAACCCAGCCGACACATTCCTACGCCGATAGCTCACTGCGGTGCCAGTTGGGAGGAGGAAGGGGGATGGGGTTGTGGTGCGAGCGGCAGTAGGTGAGCGGGTATTGTGTCGGGGGTGGGTGGGGGGGGGGCTTCTGACTCCAAAATGCTCCAGATTCCTGTAGTCGCTGGTGAACACACTGGCCAGAATCATCTCAGCTGTACTCTTATCCCATCTCTCTCTCTCTCTCACTGTCCCTCTCTCTCTGTTTCTCTCTCTCTCGATCTCTCACCATCCCTTTCTATCTGTTTATCTCTTCTCTCCCTCTATCTCTATCTTTATCTCTCTCTCCATGTCCCTGTTTGTCTGTCTCTTTTTTTTTCTTTCTCTATATATAAACCTCTCTGTCAGTTTCTCTCCATCTCTCTCTGTTTCTCTCTCTCACTCTATCTCATTCTCTCATCTCTCTCACTATCTATCTCTCTCTCTAACTCTCTTTGAATGTGTCTCTCTCTCTCTGTCTCTGTCCCTGTCTCTCTCTTTCTCTAAATTTCTCTTTCTCCGTCTCTCTATCTGTCTGTCTTGCCCTGTATGTCTCTCTCTCTCTCTCCCTCTCTCTCTCACACACACACACTGTCTGTCTATCTCTTTCTCTCTCCCTCTCTATCTCTGTCTCTCTGTCTGTCTCTCTGTATGCCTCTCCCTGTAGGCCTCTCTCTGTAGGCCTCTCTCTGTAGGCCTCTCCCTGTAGGCCTCTCCCTGTAGGCCTCTCTCTGTAGGCCTCTCCCTGTATGCCTCTCCCTGTATGCCTCTCTCTGTATGCCTCTCCCTGTAGGCCTCTCTCTGTAGGCCTCTCCCTGTAGGCCTCTCCCTGTAGGCCTCTCTCTGTAGGCCTCTCCCTGTATGCCTCTCCCTGTATGCATCTCTCTGTAGGCCTCTCCCTGTATGCCTCTCCCTGTATGCCTCTCCCTGTAGGCTTCTCTCTGTAGGCCTCTCCCTGTAGGCCTCTCTCTGTAGGCCTCTCTCTGTAGGCCTCTCCCTGTATGCCTCTCCCTGTAGGCCTCTCTCTGTAGGCCTCTCCCTGTATGCCTCTCCCTGTATGCCTCTCCCTGTAGGCCTCTCTCTGTAGGCCTCTCCCTGTAGGCCTCTCTCTGTAGGCCTCTCCCTGTAGGCCTCTCCCTGTATGCCTCTCCCTGTAGGCCTCTCTCTCTCAGTCTCTCCCTGGGATGTTCATCAATGTTTCACTCTCCTTTCTCTTCTTGTCCCTGTCCTCTCCCACCTGCCACCGCCTGGTCCTGCTCTTCCCTTCCCTCTTCTCTCATTCGCGCCAGGCCTTTTACCTTCACCTGTCCATTCATCAATCCTCCTCTTCTCCCTCTCCTTTCCCCTCCTCCCCTCCCTTCATCTCCCCTCTCCTTTCCCCTCCTCCCCTCCCTTCTCCTCTCCCCTCTCCTTTCCCCTCCCTCCCCTCCCTTCCTCTCCCCTCTCCTTTCCCCTCCTCCCCTCCCTTCCTCTCCCCTCTCCTTTCCCCTCTCCTTTCCCCTCCCTCCCCTCCCTTCCTCTCCCCTCTCCTTTCCCCTCCTCCCCTCCCTTCCGCTCCCCTCTCCTTTCCCCTCCTCCCCTCCCTTCTCCTCTCCCCTCTCCTTTCCCCTCCTCCCCTCCCTTCTCCTCTCCCCTCTCCTTTCCCCTCCCTCCCCTCCCTTCCTCTCCCCTCTCCTTTCCCCTCCTCCCCTCCCTTCCTCTCCCCTCTCCTTTCCCCTCCTCCCCTCCCTTCTCCTCTCCCCTCTCCTTTCCCCTCCCTCCCCTCTCCTTTCCCCTCCCTCCCCTCTCCTTTCCCCTCCTCCCCTCCCTTCCGCTCCCCTCTCCTTTCCCCTCCTCCCCTCCCTTCTCCTCTCCCCTCTCCTTTCCCCTCCTCCCCTCCCTTCCTCTCCCCTCTCCTTTCCCCTCCTCCCCTCCCTTCTCCTCTCCTCTCCTTTCCCCTCCCCACTCCCCTCCCTTCCCTCCCTTCTCCTCTCCTCTCCTTTCCCCTCCCCACTCCCCTCCCTTCTCTTCCCTCTCCTCCCCTCCCCTCTGTTCTTCTCCACTCTCCTCCCCCTCCCCCCTCCCCTCTCCACTTCCTTCTTCTCTGTCCTCTGCTCTTTACTACTGCCTCAAATCCTTTTCTTTACTCTCCTCCCTCCCCCCATGTTCACCTGTCTCTCTCTCTCTGTCCTCTCTCTTGTAACCTCCCGCTGCAATTGTCTTCCCTTCCTTTCTTTCTCTCTTACAGCATCTCCTGTCCCCTCCACTTCCCTGTCCTCTCCTTCCCTGTTCCTTCTTTGACTCCACTCCCATCATTGGTTATGTCAGGGCTTTAAGACCCTGGAGCAAGCCCAAGATTACACCAAAGCTGCTTCCCACAGGGTATAAATAGTACAGTGTGGGCGGAGGTAGTGAAAGAGGAAGCACATATCGATAACAATCTCAATTCAATAGAGCAAAGTAGCTGTGACACTGGTGTCTCTTAGACATTATCATTGGACTGTAAGCCATGTTAACGAGGAGTAAATAGGGTTTACAGTTCCCTGAAGTCATGCCTTTGCCTTTCCTTAATCAGTCAGCCTTGAACCCGGAGATAACAAGGTGCGGAGCTGGATGAACACAGCAGGCCAAGCAGCACCAGAGGAGCAGGAAAGCTGACGTTTCGGGCCTCAGCTCTCCTTCAGAAAAAACCCAGGCCGTCTGGTGTGGGTAAAGACTGGTCAAAGGGCCCTTCAGTGTTTCTGGCCCATTTGCTGACTTGAAGGGAGACGGATTGCCAGAAGTGGAGGCGAGCAGCTGAGCTGTCAGTTTCATGATGGCTTTGGTTGGGTTCGGATTGCTCACCATGACGCTGCTGCCTGCGGGAACGTTCCCTTTGAAAGCTCGCTGTGGCCTCGGCCAACATTCATTGTCCATCCTTAATCACCACGAGGACAGTCAATAGAGTCAACACCCATTGCTGTGGGTGTGGAATCACGTGTGGGCCAGTCTAGGCAAGATTTCCTTCGCTAAAGGGCATCGGTGAGGCAAATGGGTGCGACTCAGCTGGTTAGCCCTGCTGCCTCGCGGTGCTGGGGACCTCGAGTTCGACCCCCAGCCTCGGGCGACTGTCTGTGTGGAATTTGCACATTCTTCCCCATGTCTGCTCTGGTTTCCTCCCACTGTCCACAAAGACGGGCAGGTTAGGGTGGATTGGCCGTGCTAAATTGCCCACCCCCACCCCCCTAGTGTCCGCAGATGTGCAAACACGGGGGATTAGCCGTGAGGAAGTGGAGGGTTACAGGGATGGGGAATGGGAGTGGCTCTGGACGGGATACTTGGCAGAGGGTCGGTGCAGACTCGATGGGCTGAATGGCCTGCTTCCGCGCTGTAGGGATTCCATGATATTGTAGGAAAGCAGAGAGTTTGAGGGGTTTGACAGACACATCCTGCAAAAATTCCATCCCCTATTCCCAATTCCTTCGCCTCCGCCGCATCTGCTCCCAGGATGAAGCATTCCACTCCCGCACATCCCAGATGTCCTCGTTCTTCAAGGACTGCAGCTTCCCCCCCACGGTGGTTGAGAACACACTCGACCATATCTCCCACATTTCCCGCACCTCATCCCACACACCCCGTCCCCGCAATAACCACCAAAAGAGAATCCCTCTCATCCTCACACACCACCCCACCAACCTCCGGATACAACGTATCATTCTCCGACACTTCCGCCATCTACAATCCAACCCCACAACCCAAGCCATTTTTCCATCCCCACCCTTGTCTGCTTTCCAGAGAGACCACTCTCTCTGGGACTCCCTTGTTCGCTCCACACTGCCCTCCAACCCCACCACACCCGGCACCTTCCCCTGCAACCGCAGGAAGTGCTACACTTGCCCCCACACCTCCTACCTCAACCCCGTCCCAGGCCCAAGATGACTTTCCACATCAAGCAGATGTTCACCTGCACATCTGCTAATGTGGTATACTGCATCCACTGTACCCGGTGTGGCTTCCTCTACACTGGGGAAACCAAGCGGAGGCTTGGGGACCGCTTTGCAGAACACCTCCGCTCGGTTCGCAATAAACAACTGCACCTCCCAGTCACGAACCATTTTAACTCTCCCTCCCATTCCTTAGACGACATGTCCATCATGGGCCTCCTGCAGTGCCACAATAATGCCACCCGAAGGTTGCAGAAACAGCAACTCATATTCCGCTTGGGAACCCTGCAGCCTAATGGTATCAATGTGGACTTCACCAGCTTCAAAATCTCCCCTTCCCCCACCGCATCCCAAAACCAGCCCAGTTCGTCCCCGCCTCCCGAACCTGTTCTTCCTCTCACCTATCCCCTCCTCCCACCTCAAGCCGCACCTCCATTTCCCACCTACCAACCACATCCTGCCCCCTTGACCTGTCCGTCTTCCCCAGACTGACCTATCCCCTCCCTACCTCCCCACCTATACTCTCCTCTCCACCTATCTTCTTTTCTTTCCATCTTCGGTCCGCCTCCCCCTCTCTCCCTATTTATTCCAGAACCCTCACCCCATCCCCCTCTCTAATGAAGGGTCTAGGCCCAAAACGTCAGCCTTTGTGCTCCTGAGATGCTGCTTGGCCTGCTGTGTTCACCCAGCCTCACACTGTGTTATACAGCATGAAGCCGTGAAAGGTCTGGGCAGGGAGATATGGTGCCTGGAGGTGGGAGTTATGGAGTGGGAGGGCTGAGTTGAGGGGGCATTTGTTCACGTGATGGGCAGTGGATCTGGAAGGGGGGATCTGGTGATCTCACCGAACGAGGCGCTGATGGACAACACTGTGGTCTGGTCACTGGCTGATGAAGCCTAGCTGCCAGTGGGCCCTTTCCTGCTGCCCAGTACCTCTCATGTTTCGGTGAGTGTTTGTTATGAAAGCAGCTGCTCCCCCTGGATCTCTGTGATGCTGCTCGTATTGTGTCCGTCCAGGTAGTGTGAATTAATCATCTCGATACATCGCTCCTCATTCCTGTTCAGACCCACCACCCCCCATCCCACCCCATGCCTTGCTCCAAATTACATTCAAGCCCATCTCCGGAGACTTAAGAATAGAAATAGGCCATTCAGCCCATCTCGGCCATTCAATGATTCAATGGTAATTCTCAACTCCTGGTCATTGGCTTCAGGAAGCCGAGGGGAGGCACGTGAGGCTTCTGAGTGGCCCTGGTGGAACCCAAACTGGGCATCATCGAGCAGCTTATTGCTGCTTGAAAGCATTGTTGATGACACCTTCCAGCCCTTTAATGAAGATCGAGAGGAGACTGATGGGGCGGTAATTGGCCGGGTTGGATTTTTCCTGCTTTTTGTACGCACGACATACTTTCCACATTATTTTCCACATTGTTGGGTAGATGCCAGTGTAGTAACAGCACTGGAACAGCTTGGATAGGAGAGGGGCAGGTTCTGGAGCACAAGTCTTCAGTACTATTGCCGGAATGTTGTCAGGCCCATAGCCTTTGTAGCATCTAGTGTCTCCAACTGTTTGTTGATATCACGTGGAGTGAATCGAATTGGCTGAAGACTGGTATCTGTAATGCTGGTGATTACTGGAGGAGGTCGAGATGGATCGTCCACTCAGCACTTCTGGCTGAGGATTACCGCGAATGTTTCAGCCTTGTCTTTTGTACTGATGTGCTGGGCTCTTCCATCTTCGAGGGTGGGGGTATTTGTGGAGCCCCTTCCTGCAGTGAATTGTTTAATTGCCCACCAACATTCATGGCTGATGTGACAGGACTGCAGAGCTTAGATCTGATCCATTAGTTTTGGGGTCACGTGGCTCTGTCTATTAGTTGCTGCTTTCACTGTTTGGCGTGCAAGTGGTCCTGTTTGGTGGCTTCACCAGTGTGATATCTCATCTTCAGATAAGCCTGGTGCTGCTCCTGGCATCCCCTCCTGCACTCTCCATTGAACCAGGGTTGATCCCTGACTTGATGGTAATGGCTAAGTGGGGGATATGCCGGGCCATGAGGTCACTGGACCCGAAATGTTAACTCTGATTATTTTTTAACTTCACCGACGCTGCCAGGCTGGCTGAGCTTTTCCAGAAACTTCTGTTTTTGTTCCTGATTTACAGCATCCTTGGATTTTATACAGTTATGCTGCTGTTGATGGCCCAAAGCGCCTCGTGGATGCTCAGTCTTCAGTTGCTAGATCTGTGTGAAATCACAAACTGTGCAGGGTGTTAGTGAGGCCAGACCTGGAGCACTGTGTACACTTTTGGTCCACGTATCTAAGAAAGGATGGACTACCATTGGAGGTGGTTCAAAACAGGTTCACAAGGCTATGATTGAATCTCAAGAATAGTTAAAAAGATTAAGCTTATATTCAATAGAGTTTGAAATCCCGAAGGGTGGCAAGTCCCTGGAGTGCCAGAGGCTGAGGGCTCTCCTTATAGTAGTTTATAAAACCATGAGAGGTACAGATAAGGTTAATGGCAGGTGTCCCTTCCCCAGGGTAGGGAAGTCCAAAATGAGAAGGTGCAGGTTTACTGTGGGAGGGGAAAGATTTAAAAGGGACCTGAGGGGTAACTTTCTCATGCAGATGGTGGTGTGTGTGTGTGGAATGAGCTGCCAGAGGAGGTGGTGGAGACTGGTACAGTTACAGAATTTAAAAGGCATCTGGATGTGTGCTTGAACAGGAAGGGTTTAGAGGGATACAGGCCAAACGCTGGTAAATTTTGGGAGGGCTGATTGGCAAGGGCGAGTAGGGCCGAAGGGTCTTTTTCCATGCTGTATGACTCGAGGACGCTATCTGAATGAAACACGCAAGACTCAGAGAGGGTGTGTGTCAAGGAGATGTTTCCACTCATGGGGGCATCTCAAAGTGGGAAGTGGGGGGCGGCGGAGAATGCAGAGTTACAGAATAATGGGACTTTCAGTTTTAAAAAGTGATATGTCAAGGAATCAACTGTCTCAGAGATTAGTGAGTGCCTCGAGTTCTCTCCCCTAGAGAGGTGTGGAGGCCTCATCACTGAGAGCATCTAAAGAGGAGATAGATAGATTTTTGGAATTTCGACAAGTTGAGAACTGTGAGGAACGGGTATGGGACAGATGTCGGGTCCTGGGACGAAGCAACTGTGATCCTTATTGATCAAGCATGAGGGACAAAATGGCCTAATCCCATACCTGATGGACATCCAGTACTTGCTGTCAGATAACTGGGGAGGTGAGGAGGACAGTGTTGGAGGGGTTAGGGTTCAGGAGAGGCAGTGTTCATGTGAAAACTAATCTGTCCTCAGAATAGGATCATGTGGTGCGTCAAAGGTTTTTCAAAGCCAGAAGAGATCTTAAAATGATACCGCCTGATTTAAACTGATCGCACAAAGCGGGGAACTAATCCCCGTAAGGTGACTCTGAGCAAAATAAATTAGATGCAACAATCTTTACTGAAAGTCATAGAGTCACGCAGCATGGAAACAGACCCTTCGGCCCAACCAGCCCATGCCGACCGTGTTCCCAATATAAACTAGACCCACCTGCCTGTACTAGGCCCATGTCCCTCCATCCATGTACTTATCCGAACGTTTGTTAAATGTTGTAACTGAACCCACATCAAGCACATCCTCAGGAAGTTCATTCCATGCACGAACCACCCCCTGTGTGTGAAAAAGTTGTCCCTCATGTCTTTCGCCTCTCACTTGCAAAATATGCCCCTGAGTCTTCAAATTCCCCACCCGAGGGGGAAAATATCCCTTGTCATTCCCCTTATCCGTACCCCTCCTGATCATATCAACCTCCACAAGGCCGCCCCTCATTTCCTAAGGTCCAGCAGGAAAAAATGTCCTAGACTTTACAATTAATTTTTAAAAAATTAAGTCCCTTTCTCAATAGCTACGACAACGACACACCTTTGAGTAGTGCCCTTGACATGGGGATAAAAGATTCACAGGAATGCCAACTGGACAGATTTTACTAGGAGTCACTGGGGCAGGTGAATAAAAACACAGTAAGCCAGAGCTGAATATAACCATCCACCCTGGACTCTGAGCCCTCCCTGGAGCTCCCAGTCTTTGAAGGCTCCTGTGTTTCATTCGAATGGGGCAGGAAGCAAAAAAGACCCAGATGTTGTTCCGTGATCGACTGCAATATCGAGCCCCCAGCTCTGTACAGCAGGGATTCACAAGAGTG